>NC_053492.1:25717777-25745277 GCF_905171775.1 Rana temporaria
CCCCTACACAGCACATGCCCCCTACAAAGGACATGCCCCCTACACAGGACATGCCCCCTACACAGCACATGCCCCCTACAAAGGACATGCCCCCTACACAGCACATGCCCCCTACACAGCACATGCCCCCTACACAGGACATGCCCCCTACACAGGACATGCCCCCTACACAGCACATGCCCCCTACACAGCACATGCCCCCTACACAGCACATGCCCCCTACAAAGGACATGCCCCCTACAAAGGACATGCCCCCTACACAGCACATGCCCCCTACACAGGACATGCCCCCTACACAGCACATGCCCCGTACACAGCACATGCCCCCTACACAGGACATGCCCCCTACACAGGACATGCCCCCTACAAAGGACATGCCCCCTACACAGGACATGCCCCCTACACAGCACATGCCCCCTACACAGCACATGCCCCCTACACAGCACATGCCCCCTACAAAGGACATGCCCCCTACACAGGACATGCCCCCTACACAGCACATGCCCCCTACAAAGGACATGCCCCCTACACAACACATGCCCCCTACACAGGACATGCCCCCTACACAGGACATGCCCCCTACAAAGGACATGCCCCCTACACAGGACATGCCCCCTACACAACACATGCCCCCTACACAGGACATGCCCCCTACACAGGACATGCCCCCTACACAGGACATGCCCCCTACACAGCACATGCCCCCTACACAGCACATGCCCCCTACACAGCACATGCCCCCTACACAGCACATGCCCCCTACAAAGGACATGCCCCCTACAAAGGACATGCCCCCTACACAGCACATGCCCCCTACACAGGACATGCCCCCTACACAGCACATGCCCCGTACACAGGACATGCCCCTACACAGGACATGCCCCCTACACAGGACATGCCCCCTACAAAGGACATGCCCCCTACACAGGACATGCCCCCTACACAGCACATGCCCCCTACACAGCACATGCCCCCTACACAGCACATGCCCCCTACAAAGGACATGCCCCCTACAAAGGACATGCCCCCTACACAGGACATGCCCCCTACACAGCACATGCCCCCTACAAAGGACATGCCCCCTACACAACACATGCCCCCTACACAGGACATGCCCCCTACACAGGACATGCCCCCTACAAAGGACATGCCCCCTACACAGGACATGCCCCCTACACAACACATGCCCCCTACACAGGACATGCCCCCTACACAGGACATGCCCCCTACACAGCACATGCCCCCTACACAGGACATGCCCCCTACACAGGACATGCCCCCTACAAAGGACATGCCCCCTACAAAGGACATGCCCCCTACACAGGACATGCCCCCTACAAAGGACATGCTCCCTACACAGGACATGCTCCCTACACAGGACATGCCCCCTACACAGGACATGCCCCCTACACAGGACATGCCCCCTACACAGGACATGCCCCCTACAAAGGACATGCCCCCTACACAACACATGCCCCCTACACAGGACATGCCCCCTACAAAGGACATGCCCCCTACACAGCACATGCCCCCTACACAGGACATGCCCCCTACACAGCACATGCCCCGTACACAGCACATGCCCCCTACACAGGACATGCCCCCTACACAGGACATGCCCCCTACAAAGGACATGCCCCCTACACAGGACATGCCCCTACACAGCACATGCCCCCTACACAGCACATGCCCCCTACACAGCACATGCCCCCTACAAAGGACATGCCCCCTACAAAGGACATGCCCCCTACACAGGACATGCCCCCTACACAGCACATGCCCCCTACAAAGGACATGCCCCCTACACAACACATGCCCCCTACACAGGACATGCCCCCTACACAGGACATGCCCCCTACAAAGGACATGCCCCCTACACAGGACATGCCCCCTACACAACACATGCCCCCTACACAGGACATGCCCCCTACACAGGACATGCCCCCTACACAGCACATGCCCCCTACACAGGACATGCCCCCTACACAGGACATGCCCCCTACAAAGGACATGCCCCCTACAAAGGACATGCCCCCTACACAGGACATGCCCCCTACAAAGGACATGCTCCCTACACAGGACATGCTCCCTACACAGGACATGCCCCCTACACAGGACATGCCCCCTACACAGGACATGCCCCCTACAAAGGACATGCCCCCTACACAACACATGCCCCCTACACAGGACATGCCCCCCTACAAAGGACATGCCCCCTACACAGGACATGCCCCCTACACAGGACATGCCCCCTACACAGCTGATCTCCGGCCGTCCCTTCAGTCATAGCGGCTCATCTCTTGGACTGAAACGGCTCACTCTGATTTCACTGCACACTGTGAGATTCTCACCATATGCATTAGAAGCTGCAGCACGTCAGATAGAGCCCGCCTCATTTCATGGCTGGAGGACGTCCAGCATCATCTAGTCCTTTCCTCCCTAGCCTGGCCATCGTTGGCCTGCCCCTTTCATTCATTGGATTTTCTTTTTCAATCATGGAGTCTCAGCGTCTCCTAGGGAAGTTGGCATGCAATTGCAACCTGCCTAGGAATGCCCACTCCCTCAGACTGACACCTGTCCACCACGGCATATTAATATTTGCTCAACTCCTCCAAAGAGCCAGCCGCCGGGTTGCATCAGGGCTGGGGGGCTTTAGAGAGGAGTATTGAGGCATCACTGGGTCTCTGTGCTTTTCTAAGCAATGCAGGAAGATCATGGCTGGTGGAAGGAGCTGGCAGGATGCTGTACATACCTTTCCTGAAAACATCACAGCGCCCTGTTGGCAACTCCCACGACCCATGATCTGCCAGCATTGCATAGAGAAGCACAGAGACCCAGCGATTACATCACTTGGTCTATAATAGGGTATGTAATGAACATGGAAAGGTGTGCCATTAGCATCTTTATGGGGTGAAGTGAGGAGCCAGGGAAAGCAAAATATAAGCAGATTAAACCTCAGATAGATAGATATATATATTTATTATTATTATTATTATTATTATTATTATTATTATATTTATAATAATTATTATAATAATTATTATAATACTATTTATAATAATTATATATATATATACATTTTACTTTTTTTAAAGGCTATGGTTTACAAAATATAAGCAGATTGAACCTCAGCTATATATATATAGATAGCTGAGGTTTAATCTGCTTATATTTTGTAAACCATAGCCTTTAAAAAAAATAAAATAATATATATGTAATAATAATAATAATTATTAATAATAACAATTATTATAATAATTATTATAAAAAATAATTATAATAATTGTTATAATAATTATATATTATTATAAATATATATATATATATATATATATATATATATATATATATATATATATATAATAAATATTATAATAATAATAACAATTATTATAAATATATATATATATATATATATATATATATATATATATATATATATATTTATATATATATAGCTGAGGTTCATTCATAATAATTATATATAATTATTATAAATATTATAATAATAATAATAATAATAATAATAATATATATAACAATTATTATAAATATTATAATAATACTAATAATATATGTATATATATATATATGGAAAAACAAAAAACCGCGCTTCACCCACAAAGTCTATAGGCAGCAGCTGACGTTGGAAAAACAAAGCAATATATAGTATAAATAGCCGCGCCAATCTAAATACATTCAAATAAATGTCAGTCAATGAATGAAAATTGGTAAAATCTCCATGAAGACAATAACATCAGATGGAGCCTTTGGTTTGCTTGATGGATGACACTAGGTTCTTAGAATTTGGTCAAACCACGAACACCCAGGTGACATGCATGCATTTAGTGCAAATCCTCCACCGTAAGAATAAGCTGCTTACCAAACGGCAAGCCTTTATTGCAATTGGCTATAGCCCAGCCACGGCCTTTCAATCCTCTGGATACTCAGGGTGGAACAGCCGTTGAGTGTAGAAGTTATGGACGCTTCTCCTGATCTGTCCCGACATCTGTGAGGGGGGTAACGAGAGTGAACCGCAACTCTTTTCCAACCCATTGCTGAGGCTTGGATCTCGCTGCTTAACACAAGTGTTCCACCCTGAGTATCCAGAGGATTGAAAGGCCGTGGCTGGGCTATAGCCAATTGCAATAAAGGCTTGCCGTTTGGTAAGCAGCTTATTCTTACGGTGGAGGATTTGCACTAAATGCATGCATGTCACCTGGGTGTTCGTGGTTTGACCAAATTCTAAGAACCTAGTGTCATCCATCAAGCAAACCAAAGGCTCCATCTGATGTTATTGTCTTCATGGAGATTTTACCAATTTTCATTCATTGACTGACATTTATTTGAATGTATTTAGATTGGCGCGGCTATTTATACTATATATAAATATATATATAATTATTAAAAAATTATATATATAATATTTATAATTATTATGAATGAACCTCAGCTATATATATAGATATAGATATATATATATATATATATATAATATATATATATATATATATATATATATATATATATATATATATATATATATATATATATATATATATATATATATATATATATATATAAAATAATAATATTATTATTATTATTATATTTATAATAATTGTTATTATTATTATTATATTTATAATAATTATTATAATTATATATATATATATATATATATATATATATATATATATATATATATATATATATATATATATATATATATATATATATATATATATATATATATGTATATATATTAAAGGCTATGGTGTACTGCCGCTTTAAAAACACCTTTTTTATTTCTGTTCATGTTGCCATGATAGAAATTTTACCAGATAGGAAATTAAGGGGTCTCTCCAAAAGTGCTTGTGTTGACAGTAAAACATGACAGCAGTTGCAATCTTTGATCCCAGTACAGCAGAGCTCAGAGTGGGGGTAGAAATAAGAAGCACAAGGAGCCAATCAGGTCATGTGCTGACAAGAAGCATGCTGATAGGAGGAAAGAGAGCAAAGTGCCAGAGACATGGGCTCATCAGTCTTCTGCTTCTCCTTCACTGTCCAGTCACAAACTGGGGGCGGGTCTATTAAAAGCCTAGGCTTAGGCCCCGTACACACGAGAGGATCGATCCGCTGGAATTGATCCGCGGACCGGTTTCAGCGGATAGATCCCCTGGTGTGTACGATCCAGCGGATATTTTTCCGCTGACTTTTGTCCCCGGGGATGGATTTCCAGCGGATCAAGATTTCTTAGCATGCTAAGAAATCTATCCGCTGGAATCCAGTCCAACGGATTGATCCGCTGGTCTGTACAGACTCACCGGATCAATCCGTCCGAATGCATCCCTCGCATGCGTCATAATGATTTGACGCATGCGTGGAAGTCCTTATATCACAGCGGCGCGACACGTCACCGCGGACGGAATTCCGCAGGGATTTTGATCTCATGGTTAGTACAACCATGAGATCAAAATCAGCCAGATCCTCTCGTGTGTACGGGGCCTTAGAGGTAAAGGGTTGAATAATGCTGGCTGTCAATTAACAAGAAGACTGAGGACATCTAGTGATGGAAAATAGGTACTGCATGGAACAGACCTTGATTGAAGGTGAGTATTGGAGCAAAAGCTTTTTTTTTTCTTTTTTCTTTTTTTATATATATATATTTTTTTCTTTTTTTATGTATATACATACAGTATGTATATATATATTTTTTTTTCTTTTTTTTTTATGTATATAAATACAGTATAAATACAGTATATATATATATATATATATATATATATATATATATATATATATATATATATATATATATATATATATATATATATATTTTTTTTTTTTTTCTTTTTTTTTATGTATATACATACAGTATGTATATATATATTTTTTTTTCTTTTTTTTATGTATATAAATACAGTATAAATACAGTATATATATATATATTTTTTCTTTTTTTTATGTATATACATACAGTATATATATATATATATTTTTTTCTTTTTTTTTTATGTATATACATACAGTATATATATATTTTTTTTCTTTTTTTAAGTATATAAATACAGTATATATATTTTTTTTCTTTTTTTTATGTATATACATACAGTATATATATATATTTTTTTTAATGTATATAAATACAGTATATATATATATTTTTTATTTGTTTTATGTATATACATATAGTATATATATATATATATTTCCTTTTTTTTATGTATATAAATACAGTGTATATAAATATAATTTTTTTTTTTTCTGCTGGAGCTGTGCTTTAAATGGAAATTTCTCTACAGCCATTATAGAATGTATCCATTTGTTTTTTATTTATTTCTTTGCAGGAAAGAAGTGGGTCTTGATCTCTTCTTCCCTAAACAGATGCAGGAAAGTCTAAAGGTAATAAATATCACATTGCGTACAGCTAGGGGACTGCTGAGGGTTTCAGACCTCCTATGTGTGGGGTGAACGGTGAGAAATCCAGACAAAAATAGCATTTTACAGCAATTGGTGTAGTGCGGCCCTAGCTGTGGTTTGGGAATGATACAGATACATTGCGTGGGGATTCTTTAAAGCAGAAGCCCAATGGAACCCTTATGTTTTATTAGTCTAACTCAGTCAGGATGAGTAAAAAGTAACATACCTGTAGCTCTTTTTTACTTTTCTTCCATTGAGGGACACCACGAGATATCTTTAACTTTTGGGTATACTGCCACCTACAGGAGGATTGAACACTGCTTTAAAAAAAAAAAAAAAATGTAGGTCAGACCAGGATAACCTTTCCTGCTAGCAGCAAGGCTCAGTGGGAGGAATAGTGCCCCATTCAGGGCCGTCTTTAATGTTGATTGGACCCCAGGCAAACATTTTCTTCCCCCCCCCCCATGCAAGTTTGCTCTCCACCTGCTCTGAGACATACAATAGATATCAGCTAGACTAAAAATCAGTTTACTGTATCAGATCAGGCAGTGATTGTGATTGGTTGCCATTGGTTACAGCATATCATTACCAATTGCTGACTGGTTGCTAGAGGTTACAGCACATGACTTCTTCTTGTTGATTGGTTGCTAGAGATTACTGTACAGTAATACTGCTCACTGATTGGTTGCTAGAGGTTACAGCACATCATCTCTTCACTGCAGAGGGGAATGATATACATATGAATGGCGCCTTTATTTACATAAGAATGCCGCCGGCCTCCGCTATTTACATATGAATGACGGTTATTTACATGTAAACACAGGGGGCCAGATTCAGAAAGATGCGCGCATCTTTCTGCTGGCGTAACGTATCTCCGATACGTTACGCCGATGTAACTTTGGGCGCAAGTTCTGTATTCAGAAAGAACTTGCGCCCTTATTTACGGCGGCGTAACGTATGTGTTGCGGCGTAAGGCCGCGTAATTCAAATGGGGATGCAGGGGGCGTGTTGTATTTAAATTTGCCTTGACCCTGCGTTTTTTTACGTTTTTTTTGAACGGCGCATGCGCCGTTCGTGAAAACATCCCAGTGTGCATGCTCGAAAATCCGCCGCGAAACGTCATTGCTTTCGACGTGAACGTAAATTACATCCAGCCGTATTCGTGAACGACTTACGCAAACTACGTAAACATTTCAAAACTCGGCGCGGGAACGACGCCCATACTTAAAATAGGATACGCCGCACATACCCCTCATATAGCAGGGGTAACTTTACGCCGGAAAAAGCCGAACGCAAACGTCATAAAAAAAAAAAAAGCGCCGGGCGGTCGTTCGTTTCTGAATCTACGTAAATAGTAATTTGCATATTCCTTGCGTAAACAAACGGAAGCGCCACCTAGCGGCCAGCCAGAAAATGCAGCCTAAGATACGACGGTGTAAGACACTTACACCTGTCGGATCTTAGGGATATCTATGCGTAACTGATTCTCTGAATCAGGCGCATAGATACGACGGCCGGACTCAGATATACGACGGCGTATCAGGAGATACGCCGTCGTATCTCCTTTCTGAATCTGGCCCAGGGTCTGCAGGTGAGTCATCTGTACACAACAACAGGGCAGAGCTGGGCAGCATTAGTAGCAGCACTTCACACCGAGATATCAGGACACAGCACAGGACTAAAACTTCAAGGAAATTTAACCGATTAAGGACCGCCGCACGACTATTTACGTCGGCAGAATGGCACGGCTGGGCACATGGACGTACAGGTACGTCCCCTTTAAGATGCCCAGCCGTGGGTCACGAGCGCGTCGCTGGTGGGGCGCGCTCGCGACCCGGTCCTGTCCTCCGTGACAGCGCTGGCGGGACCTGCGGACCCGCGATCGGGTCACAGAGAGGAAGAACGGGGAGAGGTAAGTGTAAACAAACCTCTCCCCGTGCTCCCTAGTGTGGTTGTCAGTGATCGTCTGTTCCCTGTGTTACGGAACGACGATCAGTGACGTCACACGCCCCCCCACGCCCCCCCACAGTAAGAACACTCCTTTAGTACACACTTAACCCCTACAGTGCCCAAACCTGGTTAACCCCTTCACTGCCAGTGTCATTTTCACAGTAATCCGTGCATTTTTATAGCACTTTTCGCTGTGAAAATGACAACGGTCCCAAAAATGTGTCTAAAGTGTCTGTAGCACCCCCTTACTTTCAGTATGGGCACTACGCTAAAGTTAGTGGGGAATGGGAGAGTTATGTTGCTCCCATTCACAATTTGTCAAATTATGGGCTGCTGTCATTCCTGAACTGTCCTGTGGGTCAGTCTGCGCTCCAGAGGCGTTATTTCCACCCCTGGGCGACAGGTGGTGCTAGAGGGGTTCTGGCAGAGCCACTTTTCCCCAGCAGCCAATAAGAGGAGTTTGTTGGCTATGTTGGGCCTGAAATAAAGCATTTGAAAACCTTCCTTGATGTACTGGACATTCGCTCACTATTTTGTTCATCAACTACACCCCTAGACAACATTGAGGTAACTTAATATGCCGATCCCACCAACAAACCAGCGGCTCCTGCGGGGGTAGCGCTACATGTCCAATGTACCCGCCATAATGTCGCAGTCAAGAAAAAAAAAACCGCTGATCGCCGCCATTAGTAGTATAAAAAAATATTAATAAAAATGCCATAAAACTACCCCCTATTTTGTAAATGCTATAAATTTTGCGCAAACCAATCAATAAACGCTTATTGCGATATTTTTTTTTTTTTTTACCAAAAATATGTAGAAGAATACGTATCGGCCTAAACTGAGGAAAAAAAAAATTTTTTACATATTTTTGAGGATATTTATTATAGCAAAAAGTAAAAAATATAGATTTTTTTTTTAAATTGTCGCTCTATTTTTGTTTATAGCGCAAAAAAAATAAAAAGGTTTACAATAACTGTGTGAATTTAGGACGATCGTAAGGCCTGTGTCTCTCTCTATTTTGTGAACAGCCCAAGCAGTTCCGGAAGATGATCCAGCAGACGTTCCAGCAGTACGGCTCTCTGAGAGAGGAGGAGTGCATCATGAGGTTCCTGGGCACGCTTTCCAGCTTCACCTCCATTGACCAAGAGACCTATCGCTGCGAGTTGGCGGTGAGTTCCTCCATGACGCAACCAGACAGTGCGCTCCAAAGAGAACCAGGGTAGGAGAAAAATACGGAGGTACCTTATGAAGAAGATAGTTGATAGCTGCTTGGCTGTCATACTAACTCTCTGACTTCAGTATTTCCCGAATCACTGATCCAGAGCAAGTTCTGACTCCGGGTCAGGGGCGGACTGACCATTCGATCACGCGGGCACTGCCCGAAGGCCCCATGCCACTGAGGGCCCCATCAGGGTTGCAAGCCTCAGTAAAACCAGGGACAGTATGTAAAAATCTGTGTTTTAAAAATCGCAAGATTATAGCTGCCCCCCTTCTCCAGTACCTTTTCAGTGTGTGTATGTGTATTCTGTGTGTATGTATACTGTGTGTATACTGTGTGTGCATATTGCTTGTCTGTGTGTGTGTCAAATGTGAATGTATACTGTATGTGTGTGTGTATACTGTGTATGTATACCGTATGTGTGTGTATACCGTGTATATATACTGTATGTGTATACTGTATGTCTGTGTATATACTGTGTATGTATACTGTATGTGTGTGTGTGTGTATACTGTGTATGTATACTGTATGTCTGTGTATATACTGTGTATGTATACTGTATATGTATACTGTATGTCTGTGTATATACTGTGTATGTATACTGTATGTGTGTGTGTGTATATACTGTGTATGTATACTGTATGTGTGTGTGTGTGTGTACTGTGTATGTATACTGTATGTGTGTGTGTATACTGTGTATGTATACTGTATGTCTGTGTATATACTGTGTATGTATACTGTATATGTATACTGTATGTCTGTGTATATACTGTGTATGTATACTGTATGTGTGTGTGTGTATATACTGTGTATGTATACTGTATGTATGTCTGTGTATATACTGTGTATGTATACTGTATGTGTGTGTGTATACTGTGTATGTATACTGTATGTGTGTGTGTGTGTGTGTGTATACTGTGGGATCTTCTCCTCCTGGACAAGAACCCTGCTGCTCCAGGCCTCACGCTATTTATGCACCCCTCAGCCACCTAGTGGGCATTCTCCCCCAGGGATTGGCTGAGACTACCTAAATATTCAGTCTGATAGTCTTCACCGGCAGTTGGAGCTCATTAACCGCTTGCCGACCGCGTCACATAGATATACATCGGCAGAATGGTACGTTCAGATATAGTAGCAAAGAAAGGTTGCAAAAGATGGGCAAAGGCCCTCTCACCAGCGTCCAGACCGGCTTACACCTTGCAGACAGCGATCCTGGATCCCGTCAGCAAGGGACCGGCGATAACACACAGCTGTTGGATGCAGGCGACCGTAGTGTAGATCTGCTGGATGGGTGCCATGTTGATGTCCGACGAACAGCAGGTAGGCTTAGGCCCTCCAGATCTGGGTTGGGATCACTCATTCACCGCGTGGTAGGCCGCAGGCTCTCCCCTCCCGCATGGGGAGATGTGCGCACAGCAAGGCTTAGGAAGAAGAGAGCGTGGCGTGGATCTCCGAACCCTTTTATAGTTCCTCCCAGGAGTCTCTTCGGGTTTTAAGAAGGATCCCTGGGATGTGTGGTCCAGATGTCATGTCACACACAGGAAACGCCGGTCTGCAAGACTACCAATCCCACAATCCTTTCTGGTCAGGCTCACAGATGTGATGACAGTCAATGGCGCCCAGCACTAGAGGGACATGTCTAGAGGTAAAGAATGACAGGGAATTGTACCGTGTTATGACTGTAGTCCTCATCACTACACCAATAGTGTAGTTTATGAAGTATTTCTTGATGAATTGGTTCTAAGGGAGATTTGATAATATGCAAGTTAACCAACGAGAATCCCTTTAGCTGATGGAATATTAAGTATTTCTTGTTTTCTTTCACCAGCAAGGGTGGAGCATTACCGTGGATCTGGTCATCGGCCCAAAGGGCATTCGACAGCTCACTACGAAGGACTCAAAGGTGACCCAAATTCTACCGCTGGATGTATAATGGGCCATGGGAAGAATGTGGACACTATGCAGGAATTCTGATAGAGGTCCTGTATCATGGAAGGAGTAGAATCATCCAGCAGTGCAGGGTATTCCAGGAGAGTAGAGTATTATAGAAGACGGAGCAGAGTCCTCCAGCAATGCAGAGTATTCCAAGAGAGGAGAGTTAGATAGAGGAAGGAGTAGAGTCCTCCAGCAGTGTAGAGTATTCCAGGAGAGGAGAGTTATAGAAGAAGGAGCAGAGTCCTCCAGCAGTGCAGAGTATTCCAGGAGAGGAGAGTTATATAGAGGAAGGTGCAGAGTCCTCCAGGAGAGGAGAGTTATAGAAGAGGGAACAGAGTCCTCCAGCAGTGCAGAATATTCCAAGAGAGGAGAGTTATAGAGGAAGGAGCAGAGTCCTCCAGCAATGCAGAGTATTTTAGGAAAGGAGAGTTAGACTGAGAGAAATGAGCCGAGTCCTCCAGCAGAGCAGAGTATTCCAGGAGAGTTGAGTTATAGAAGGAGTAGTAGAGTCTTCCAGCAGTGCAGAGTATTTCAGGAGAGGAGAGTTAAAGAAAGGAAAGGAAAGGAGAGTTAGCTAGAGGAAGGAGCAGAGCTGAGTATTTCAGGAGAGGAGAGTTATATAGAGGAAGGGGCAGAGTCCTCCAGCAGCGCTGAGTATTTCAGGAAAGGCGAGTTAGCTAGAGGAAGGAGCAGAGTCCTCCAGCAGCGCTGAGTATTTCAGGAAAGGAGAGTTAGCTAGAGGAAGGAGCAGAGTCCTCCAGCAGCGCTGAGTATTTCAGGAAAGGCGAGTTAGCTAGAGGAAGGAGCAGAGTCCTCCAGCAGCGCAGAGTATTTCAGGAAAGAAGTGTTAGATAGAGGAAGGAGTAGAGTCCTCCAGCAGCGCTGAGCATTTCAGGAAAGGAGAGTTAGCTAGAGGAAGGGGCAGAGTCCTCCAGCAGCGCAGAGTATTTCAGGCGAGGAGAGTTGGATAGAGGAAGGGGCAGAGTCCTCCAGCAGAGCTGAGTTTTTCAGGAAAGGAGAGTTAGCTAGAGGAAGGAGCAGAGCTGAGTATTTCAGGAGAGGAGAGTTAGCTAGAGGAAAGAGCAGAGTCCTCCAGCAGCGCTGTGTATTTCAGGAAAGGCGAGTTAGCTAGAGGAAGGAGCAGAGTCCTCCAGCAGCGCTGAGTATTTCAGGAAAGAAGTGTTAGATAGAGGAAGGAGTAGAGTCCTCCAGTCGTGCAGAGTGTATCGGGAGAGGAGAGTTATAGAAGGAGTAGAGTGCGCTGAGTATTTTAGGAAAGGAGAGTTAGCTAGAGGAAGGGGCAGAGTCCTCCAGCAGCGCAGAGTATTTCAGGAGAGGAGAGTTTGTACCTGTGGATACACATTTGGTACCCAGAATATTGATTTGTAATCCATATGACAGTGGGTGACGGAGGTCTCTTTGCCCCCACAGCCCACGTTCCTGGCAGAGTTCAAGCAGATCAAATCTATCAAGCTTTCCCTGCAGGACGATAACCGGGCCCTGCTACTGCTGGGGATCTCAGGGTCCCCCCAGGTAAGCTCTTTTGCAGTGAAAGTCCCTCCATTACATCATCACAATACCTCCTAGCCGCTAGAAAGCAAGCGATTGGCTATCCATGTGCAGTGCACACCCCATGCCGACCATGAGCAGCCAGATCAAGGGGGCTGGGGTTGGGCGCAGGCCGCTACACCCATTCAGTGGCATGCATTGGTGACAGGGGAGGGGGCACTGGCTGAACCTCTCCCGGTACTAGGCTCCAGCCTCTGAGAGTTGTGATGGGAGGGGGTGGAGCTTAGTGCCAGGAGAGGCGGAGCTTTAAAGTCCAAATGAACCATCAGTTTACATCTCCTAATTACATTCTAGGCACTGCAACATAAAAGGCGTGCAAAGTTTTACAGTTGGTTTTCTTAGAAAGCAGCCACAGCCTGGATAGATAAGCCTGTCCCCTGCCAGCATGCTGAATAGAAGGACTCTTGTTCTCTGCGTGGAAGCAGCAGTCTCTTTGCAGAGGTCCAACACACCCCTTAACTAAGCAAGGGCTTTTCCAACCAGCAAAGGTCACACTTCCTGCTGACCGCAGACCTTTAGCTGTGATTTACAGAGGGGGTGTGTTGGACCTCTGCAGAGGGACCACTGCTTTCACACAAAGAGCAAGGGTCTTGTGTGTTTTAGGTTATCACTTTATCTGTAGATGTGAACAGACATTGCATAAAACTAACCCAAATCCTACACTGTTGTGTTTGTGGAGCAGCTAAACATCAAAACCCCTTCTTTGGCCGTGGCTGAAAACATGGCCGACCTCATAGATGGATACTGCCGGCTCCAGAACGGGTCTACAGGGTCGCTTATTGTCTATCCTGGAAAAGGTGAGCGCACCTATGAAATATTGTCCCCAGTCTCCAACATCTCCTATGGCATGTCCCCAATCTCCAGTCTTGGCATGTCTCCAGTCTCCAACATCTCCTATGACATGTTCCCAATCTCCAGTCTTGGCATGTCCCCAGTCTCCAACCTCTCCTATGGCATGTCCCAATCTCCAGTCTTGGCATGTCCCCAGTCTCCAACCTCTCCTATGGCATGTCCCCAATCTCCAGTCTTGGCATGTCCCCAGTCTCCAACATCACCTATGGCATGTCCTCAATCTGCAGTCTTGGCATGTCCCCAGTCTCCAACATCTCCTATGGCATGTCCTCAATTTGCAGTCTTGGCATGTCCCCAGTCTCCAACATCACCTATGTCATGTCCCCAATCTCCAGTCTTGGCATGTCCCTTGTCTCCAACCTCTCCTATGGCATGTCCCTGGTCTCCAACCTTTCCTTTGACATATCCCCAGTCTCCAACCTTTCCTATGACCTATCCCTAGTCTCCAACCTTTCCTATGACCTACCCCTAGTCTCCAACCTTTCCTATGACCTATCCCTAGTCTCCAACCTTTCCTATGACCTACCCCTAGTCTCCAACCTTTCCTATGACCTATCCCTAGTCTCCAACCTTTCCTATGACATGTCCCTATTCTCCAACCTTTCCTTTGATATATCCCCAGTCTCCACCCTTTCCCATGACATATCCCCAGTCTCCAACCTTTCCTATGACATTTTCCCAGTCTCCAACCTTTCCTTTGACATATCCCCGGGCCCAGTCTCCAACCTTTCCTATGACATATCCCCAGTCTCCATCTTTTCCTTTGACATATCCCCAGTCTCCAACCTTTCCTATGACATATCCCCAGTCTCCAACCTTTCCTATGACATGTCCCCAGTCTCTGACCATCCCTGTAGCAAGCAGGTAGCCATTTCCTGTTGCACGTCTGCAGTCTCTGACAGCTCGCTGTAGCATTACATTCACTGAATTTTATGTGTGGCGATTTGATGTCAGGGGCCACACCTGGGTCCCCTCTATATTAAGGGAGTTGACCATCTCATCTAGTGAGAGATCATATACAGTGCCTTGAAAAAGTATTCATACCCCTCGAAATATTCCACATTTTGTCATGTTAGAGACAAAAACTTAACAATTATTGGTATAAATGGTTTTCTAAATTTTTTACAAATAAATAAGTGTGGCATGCATTTGTATTCAGCCCCCTTTACTAAAATCTAGTGGAACCAATCGCCTTCAGAAGTCGCCTAATTAGTAAATCGAGTCCACCTGTGTGTAATTTAATCTCAGTATAAATATAGCTGTTCTGTGAAACCCTCAGAGGTTTGTTAGAGAACCTCAGTGTACAAACAGCATCATGAAGGCCAAGGAACACACCGGACAGGTCAGGGATAAAGTTGCGGAGAAGTATAAAGCAGGGTTAGGTTATAAAAAAATATCCCAAGCTTTGAACATCTCACAGAGCTTTGTTCAATCCATCATCTGAAAATGGAAAGAGTATGGCACAACTGCAAACCTACCAAGACATGGCCGTCCACCTAAACTGACCGGGCCGGG
This sequence comes from Rana temporaria, assembly GCF_905171775.1. Taxonomy (NCBI): domain Eukaryota; kingdom Metazoa; phylum Chordata; class Amphibia; order Anura; family Ranidae; genus Rana; species Rana temporaria. The sequence goes on from NC_053492.1 coordinate 25,733,244, forward strand.
CAAGGAGAGCATTCATCAGAGAAGCAGCCAAGAGGCCCATGGTAACTCTGGAGGAGCTGCAGAGATCCACAGCTCAGGTGGGAGAATCTGTCCACAGGACAACTATTAGTCGCGCTCTCCACAAATCTGCCCTTTATGGAATAGTGACAAGAAGAAATACATTGGTGAAAGAAAGCCATAAGAAGTCCTGTTTGCAGCTTGTGAGAAGCCATGTGGGGGACACAGCAAACATGTGGAAGAAGGTGCTCTGGTCAGATGAGACCAAAATTTAACTTTTTGGCCTAAAAGCAAAACACTATGGACCGGATTCACAAAGCACTTACGCCGAAGTATCTCGAGATACGCCACGTAAGTGTAAATATGCGCCGTCGTATCTATGCGCCGTGCCCACAATCTGAGATACGCCTGAAAATAGGCTTCCTACGACCGACGTAACTTGCCTACGCCGTCGTATCATAGGCGCATATTTAAGCCGGGCGTATTTGCCGCTCCCATAGATTTTCTATGCACATATGCAAATGAGGGAGATACGCCGATTCACAAACGTAGTTGCGCCCAGCTTGCATAAGTCGTACGTCTGGCGTAAAGTTATTCCCCATATAGGAGGCGCAACTCATGCAAATGTATGGACCAGGGAACAGAAGACGTTGTATCTTTTTTCGTTTACGTTGTACGTGAATAGGACTAGGCGTAGGTTACGTTCACGTCATAGGCAGTGATTCGACGTATCTTAGGGAGTAGTTCCGACGTGATTCTGAGCATGCGCACAGGGATGCGGCCACGGGACAGCACATGCGCCGTTCATTTTAAGTACTTCTATGGTGCTTGCCCCATCATTTGCATGGGGTTATGCCTTATTAGCATGGCTCACACCCACTTCCACCTAGGCTGGCTTACGCCAAGGAAACCCAGCGTATCTTTAAGAGCGAGTGGGAGCGAGTGCTTGGTGAATTCAGTGCTTTCCTCTGTGCGTTGCGTCGGCGTATCGTATATTAGATACGCTACGCCCGCATAAATATGCGCTGATGTATGTGTACATGCCTATTCATGTGTTAGAATGGCCCAGTCACAGTCCAGACCTAAATCACATTGAGAATCTGTGGCAAGACTTGAAAATTGCTGTTCACAGACGCTTTCTATCCAATCTGACAGAGCTTGAGATATTCTGCAAAGAAGACTGGGCAAAAATGTCCCTCTCTAGATGTGCAAAGCTGGTAGAGACATCCCCAAAAAGACTTGCAGCTGTAATTGCAGAGAAAGGCGGTTCTACAAAGTATTGACTCCGGGGGGCGCCATACAAATACCCCCCACACTTTTCACATATTTATTTGTAAAATATGTTGAAAACCATTTATCATTTTCCTTCCACTTCACAATTTTGTGCCACTTTGTGTTGGTCCATCACATAAAATCCCAATAAAATACATTTATGTTTTTGGTTGTAACATGAGAAAATGTGGGAAATTTCAAGGGGTATGAATACTTTCTCAAGGCACTGTAGACATGGAGGGCCAGATTCATGTAGAAATCTGGCGGCGTAACGTATCCCATTTACGTTACACCGCCGCAAGTTTTCAGCGTAAGTGCTTGATTCACAAAGCACTTGCCTGTAAACTTGCGGCGGCGTAGCGTAAAGCCGTCTGGCACAAGCCCGCCTAATTCAAATGGGGCGTGTACCATTTAAATTAGGCACGTTCCCGCGCCGAACGTACTGCGCATGCTCCGTTTGGAAATTTCCCCGCCGTGCTTTGCGCGAAATGACGTCGCCCCGACGTAATGTTTTGAACGGCGACGTGCGTTACGTCCTTTCGTATTCCCGGACGACTTACGCAAAAAAAAATTGAAATTCGACACGGGAACGACAGCAATACTTTAACATGGGCTGTCTATTTTTACACCACCTAAATAGCAGCCGTAACTTTGCGACGGGAAAAGCCGACTAGCGACGACGTAAGAGAATGCGTCGAACGCGCGTACCTTCGTGGATCGCCGTAAACAGCTAATTAGCATACTCAACGCGGAAAACGACGCAATCTCCACCCAGCGGGCGCGGAAGTATTGCATCCTAAGATCCGAAGGCGTACGCCTGTCGGATCTTAGCCAAATGCCGTTGTATCTTTGTTTGAGATTTCAAAATAAAGATACGACGCGGCAAATTTGAAAGTACGCCGGAGTATCAGCAGATACTCCGGCGTACTTTTTCTGTGAATCTGGCCCGGAGTACCTATGTGTACGGAACCAAAGAGGCCCTAGGACTGGACTGCAAATGACAGGCATGCTTAGTATGGCGAGCAGCAGCTCCAGTGGAGAAGCCATGTGTGCATGTTTATATTAAAAACCTCAGAACCAGAGAAAAGTGTAGATACAAGACCATATAAGGAGTTTTTACCCGAATTCTAGAATATTCCTCTGGTATTGCTTCATGTTCTAATTGCCATATTGCTGTATTTCCCCTTCACAGAGAATGAGAAGAGGATCAGCCTGCCGAGGATCCCCACTCAGTAAGAACAGAAAAATTATCTCCATTCCATGTGTGTCTTTTACTGTCATTTGAAGCTGAACTCTAGGCAGATATAAATATATGGCGTTACATTAATTAATACATAAATATAAAGTGCAATGCAAATAATGTGGGTAGTGTATTTACCCTTTTAGTATGAAGTGTAATAAAGTGCACCTGTGCCTAATCTGTGAAAAACGGAAGTGTTGTGGCGTTCTATCGTATCCTTTGACCGGTTTCGTCGACCTGACGTCATCTGGGAGCGTCCGATAGAACGCCACAACACTTCCGTTTTTGCATGTATATGATATGCTCTGTTAAACCCACTAAATTGTGAGGACTCATTTGACTATATAATAAAAGTTGAACATTTTAAAAACGTTCTTACACTACTTGGGACCCTTTTTCTCCTCCATATGGGGTAATCACTGGGAGCACCACCAGGATCACAGCAGGACGTATTATTGCCAGAGTGCTGCACAGTGGCATACGCTGGGAACGCTTTAGACCCCAAGAGGGGGTGGAATATCCGGTGAGTGCGGGCCACATTGAAGCACAGTTTGAGGGGGTCACTGTGTGAAATAAGGAACTAGACGTTCACAAAGCACCAAGCACTTTTTATTTTTATTTTCATATTTTTTCTGTCATTTATTTTATGTGTACGTTTGGATTGGATAAGTAATAATCCATACGCAGCACCAAAGACTTTTATTAATTTATACTCGGCACAAAGACTTTTACTAACGTGCAATATTGCCTTTGTATTTGATCTTTCTATTGTACTTTATTACACTTCATACTAAAAGGGTAAATCCACTACCCACATTATTTGCATTGCACTTTATATTGATGTATTAATTAATGTAGCGCCATTTCTACCTTTTTTACCTCACTCAATCCATTATCTATCTCAGGTGAAGTAAATTAAGTAGGGGCAGCTGCTTAATTAATTAAGGGTGTCAAAACCCCAAAATCACTCACAGGAAATATTTGTTTCCATTGCGCGGATTCATTCATACTATTTCAGATATAAATATATATAGATATACAATATTATATAAATACTATGGGCCAGATCCACAAAAGGGATACGCCGGCGTATCCCTGTTTCTATCTATGTGACTGATCCACAGAATCAGTTACGCATAGATATTCCTAAGATCCGGCAGGTGTAATAGTTTTACACTGTCGGATCTTAGGATGCAGTACCTCGGCCGCCGCTGGGGGCATTTCTCGTCCAAATTCTGCGTTGGGTATGCAAACGCAAAATTAGGGCTGCTTTTACAAAGTGTAAAGTTAATACACCATGTAAAAGTAGACCCTTCTTTCCCGCGACGCTGTCAAATTTTTTTATTTTTTTTTTTTTTTTTTTTTTTCCGCCGCATCTCTTTTTTTTCCCGACGCAACCTTTTTTACCCGGCGCGATTCACAAAACTCGGCGTAACGTAACTTTGCGCAAAGCACGTCGGGAACATTGCGCCGGGAGCATGCGCAGTACGTCCGGCGCGGGAGCGCGCCTAATTTAAATGGGACTCGCCCCATTAGATTGGGCCCGCCTTGCGCCGGACGAATTTAAGTTACACAGCTCAAAATTTCTAGGTAAGTGCTTTGTGGATCGGGCACTTAGGTAGAGATTTTGCGGCGGTGTAACTTAAATAGGAAAAGTTAAGTTACGGCCGCTCGTTGTGGATCTGGCCCTATATTATTATTATTATATAAATAATATATTAATATAATAATAGTAATATATAAATGTAATATATATATATATATATATATATATATATATATATATATATATATATATATATATATATATATATATATATATATATAAATACACATGATTATATAAATAATATATTAATATAATAATAATAATAATAATATATTAATATAATATTATTATATAAATATCATATAAATATATATATATATATATATATATATATAGCTGAACTCTGGGCATATATATATACGCATTATTATATAAATAATATTTTATATATATATATATATAATAATAATTTAGTATTTATATAATAATGCGTATCTATCTATCTATCTATCTATCTATCTATCTATCTATCTATCTATCTATATATATATATATATATATATATATATATATATATATATATATAGCTGAACTCTGGGCATATATATATACGCATTATTATATAAATAATATTTTATATATATATATATATATATATATATATATATAGATAGATAGATAGATAGATAGATAGATAGATAGATAGATAGATAGATAGATAGATAGATACGCATTATTATATAAATAATATAATAGTAATAATAATAATAATATTATATATATATATATATATATATATATATATATATACACATTATTATATAAATACTAAATTATTATTATATAAATAATATATTAATATAATAATAGTAACGTATTAATATATTAATATAATATTATTATATAAATGATATTGATATATATGTATAAATATTATATAACTATATATATATATATATATATATATATATATATATATATATATATATATATATATATATATATATAGATACACATTGTTATATAAATAATGTATGATTATTATTATATATTATATAAATAATATATTAATATAACACTAATAAAATAATAATATAATAATAATTTATAATAATAATATACAATAATATATTTTTTGTATATATATATATATATACACACACATTATTGCAGCTCTGTAATCATTAATACTTCATGAAATATATCTTCTAAATGCAAGCAGTGCAAGTACCTGAATTTGACCTGATGACAGTCTTTGCAGTCCTTGTACAGCCGGGCTGGGACTAGAAAAGGGAGAAGCAGCACCACAAGGAGCCAAAATCATATGATACTCTTGGTACTTGAATGTGTAGCTGTCTAAATGCCCACTAGATGGCAGTGCAGCATATAGTCAAAATTCAATTTTTTGTAGGCAAAGTTTAGACATTTGGCAAGATTGTTGTGCCCCTGAAAAACGATCTGTGTTCGGATCGCTATTCAAAGGCATTTAGCAGGCAGTGGGGAGGCGATATGTTGCCTTCTTGTTGCCTGTTTTAACCCAATAAATGCCACACCACCACGCCGCTGCATGCATTACTTTGAATGGCTCCACGGTGCTACTGGCAGGCAAATATGATGGGGGATAATTTTTGAAGCAAGGCATTGCACCCACGGCATGTGAACACCCCCATCTGCTGTCTTTCCCTTAAGGTAGGGGGCAGTAAAAATGCAGCACAACCCTATGTTTTTAACACCCAACCCCCCCTCGCCCCAAACCACGAGTTACAACAAGCCTTTAGTATTTTTTTCTTTATTGTATAGTGACCATACATCATGTTCTCATGAATAATGTAGAACTCTACATTGCTGTACAGGGATGTCCCCGAGGAGAGGAGGTCACGGCTGGAGGAGGGGAGCAGTTTTGGTGAGTTGTCCTGTAGACAGGTTCTCTTTCTTGGTTTGTCCCCATGACTCTGATAAGAAGACACTTCCTGTCCTGTGAGAACGAAGGTGACAACTTTATTCAATCTTGTTTCAGAATCTGACATTTATGCGGAGATTCCAGAAGTGTCGGAGCAGAGGTCTGCCGGTACGTACAAGAAATCTCCAACTACTGTAGACCAAGCTGTAAGGTGATACGTCCAATGGTGTAGGTGTGACATAGAACAGCCAACCATCTCCTAGAAAAGATGGCCACCTAAAGCCGATCAGCAACTCAACAATCTCTCCTCCCGGTGACGGATCTGAAAGTTTCCTTTCCAAACATTCCCATAGCCAGGCCTTCTCGTCCAACATCAGTGCCTGACCTCAGAAAGGCACATCTGGGAGAATGATCAAACATTCCCACAGACACACTCCTAAACCTTGTGGACGGCCTTCCCAGAAGAGTTGAAGCTGTTATAGCTGAAAAGAGTGGGCCAACTCAATATGGAACCCTACGGACTAAGACTGGGATGCCATTAACCAGTTCATGCCCGGACGTCCGGGAAGTCGTTCTGTTATCCTGACTAGACGTCTATTGACGTCCAGCAGGATAACAGCTGCCGCGCGCATCGCGGCAATCGGTGGTGCGGTGTGTCAATCCGATCTCGGTAAAGAGCCTACCACGTGATCAGCCGTGTCCAATTACGGCTGATCACGAAGTAAACAGGAAGAGCCGTTGACAGTCGCAAGTAGACGGCTCTCCTGACAGGGGGGGGTATACGCTGATTGTTTATCAGCGCAGCCCCCCGCGGATGCCCACACTGGACTACCAGGGAAGCCGCCAGGACCACCAGGGAAGGGGGCAACATGTGGATGGCCAGGTATGTACCCCATGGCCATCCACATATAAAACAATATTCACAATAGATGCCAATCAGTGCCCACAAATGGGCACTGACTGGCAACATGGGCACTGACAACAATATAAAACAAGTGATGCCCAGCAATGCCACCATCGGTATCATCAGTGCCACCCCTCAGTGTCCATCAGTGCCACCTCTCAGTGCCTATCAGTGCCCTTCTGTGCCACCTATCAGTGCCACCCATAAGTACCCATCAGTGCCGCCTATAAGTGCCCATCAGTGCCGCCTATGAGTGCCCATCAGTGTCGCCTATAAGTACCCATCAGTGCCGCCTATAAGTACCCATCAGTGCCGCCTATAAGTGCCCATCAGTGCCACCTATAAGTGCCCATCAGTGCCGCCTATGAGTGCCCATCAGTGCCGCCTATGAGTGCCCATCATCAGTGCCACCTCATCGGTGCCCATCAGTGCCACCTATGAGTGCCCATCAGTGCCGCCTCATCGGTGCCCTTTAGTGCCGCCTTATCAGTGCAGCCATATCAGTGCCTGTAATTGAAGAAGAAAACATACTTATTTACAAAAAAAATCTTTTTTAAATGTTGGTTGCACAAAAAATAAATATCCCAGAGGTGATCAAATACCACCAAAAGAAAGCTCTATTTGTGGGAACAAAAAAATAAAAAAATTGTTTGTGTACAGAGTAGCATGACCGCGCAATTGTCATTCAAATTGCGACAGTGCTGAAAGCTGAAAATTGGCCTGGTCAGGAAGGTGCGTGAGTGCCTGGTATTGAAGTGGTTAAAGTTCATGTGTGTGTAAAGGCAGGTGTCCCAATACTTTTGGTTATATAATGTATGCGTGCTATAGAACAGACAACCATCTCCTAGAAAAGATGGCACCTAAAGTTGATCAGGAACAATCATCAACAGGTACCTCACTTTGAATTTGCCGCCTAGCGGGGGCGCGCCCGCTGCAAGCTCCGTGATCTCGATGTCCACTGGTGTCTTATGATCGTGTCACGGGGAGGCACAAGGCACATCTCCGTGTTCTGCCTAGTGACAGGACACTGATCTACTGCTCCCTGTCATCGAGGGGCAGTGATCAGTGTCCTGTTACTTGTAGCCCAGCCCCCACACAGTTAGAATCACTCCCTAGGACACACTTAACCCCTTCCTCACCCCCTAGTGGTTAACCCCTTCACTGCCAGTGTCTTTTACACAATAATCAGTGCATTTTTATAGCACAGATCGCTGTATAAACGACAATGGTCGCAAAATAGCGTCAAAAGTGTCTGATCTGTCCGCCGCAATATCGCAGCCATGATAAAAATTGCAGATCGCCGCCATTACTAGTAAAAACAAATTAATAATAAAAATGCCATAAAACTATCCCCTATTTTGTAGACGCTATAACTTTTGCGCAAACCAATCAATAAAGACTTATTGCGATTTTTTTTTTTGTTTTACCAAAAATATGTAGAAAAATACGTATCGGCCTAAACTGAGTGAAAAAAAATAGTTTTTTATATATTTTTGGGATATTTATTATAGCAAAAAGTAAAAAATATTGGGCCAGATTCACGAACAATTACGGTGGCGTAACGTATCCCCTTTACGTTACTCCGCCGCAAGTTTTCATCGTAAGTGCTTGATTCACAAAGCACTTGCGTGTAAACTTGCGGCGTAGCGTAAAACCGTCCAGCGCAAGCCCGCCTAATTCAAATGGGGCGTGTACCATTTAAATTATGCGCGCGCCCCGCACCGAACGTTCTGCGCATGCTCCGTGTGAAAATTTCCCGCCGCGCTTTGCGTGAAATTACCGCGCCTCGACGTGATTTTTGAATGGCGACGTGCGTTACATCCTTTCGTATTCCTGAACGTCTTACGCAAAACATTTAAATTCGATGCGGGAACGACGGCCATACTTTAACATGGCTGGTCTAAATCTAAGCCATGAAATAGCAGGCCTAAGTTTGCGACGGGAAAAGCCGACTAGCGACGACATAAGAGAATGCGACGAACGCGCGTACCTTCGTGGATCGCCGTAAACAGTAATTTGCATACCTGACGCAGAAAACGACGCAAACCCCACCCAGCGGGCGCCGAAGTATTGCATCCTAAGATCCGAAGCCGTACGCCTGTCGGATCTTATCTAAATGCCGTCGTATCTTGGTTTGTGAATTACAAATAAAGATACGACACGGCAAATTTGAAAGTACGCCGGAGTATCAGCAGATACTCCGGCTTACTTTTTCTGTGAATCTGGCCCATTATTTTTTTTCCAAATCATCGCTGTATTTTTGTTTATAGCGCAAAAAATAAAAACCGCAGAGGTGATAAAATACCACCAAAAGAAAGCTCTATTTGTGGGGAAAAAAGGACGCCAATTTTGTTTGGGAGCCACGTCGCACGACCGTGCAATTGTCAAAGTGATGCAGTGCCGAATCGCAAAAAGTGGCCTGGTCATTGGGCAGCCAAATCCTCCCGAGCTGAAGTGGTTAAGACCCTGTCCTCGACAGTTCCAAAAATATAAACATTTGACATTAGCATTCTCTTAGGAATTTATAGACAAAACACAAGAGACATTCATTTCTGTTATTTTGGAACATCTTATCAGCTTGAGCACAACCCAGACTCTTGCTGCAGAACATAAAGACTATCCTCACTAATTACAGTGTATCAAGACATTGCATGAAGAGAGCAACAACTTGTTCTAAAAACAATCAATATATTGTCAAAAGTATTGGGACGCCTGCCTTTACACACACATGAAATTTAATGGCATCCCAGTCTTAGTGCGTAGGGTCCAATATTGAGTTGGCCCACCCTTTGCAGCTATAACAGCTTCAACTCTTCTGGGAAGGCTTGTTCAACCATATATATGTGTGTATATATAATGTGTGTGTAGTAAACATATTTACAGTTCTACAGATGCATCAATTGCAAAGGATTTCTGTCTGCTTGTTTCGTGTAAAACAATAAATCCTCCAAAAACTGGATTTTTTTTTTTTAGATGTAAATGGTGGTGTTTTGCTGCCACCTGGTGGTTATGGGCAGTATCGTAAGATATATGTAGAATGAATATATATATATATATATATATATATATATATATATATATATATATATATATATATATATATATATATATATATATATATGTATGTATCATTTTTTTTAGATTTAAATGGTGGTGTTTTGCTGCCACCTGGTGGTTATGGGCAGTATCGTAAGATATATGTAGAATGAATATGTATGATATGTAATCATTACAAATTTTTATATATGTGTGCACATCAAATAAGAAATAAGAAACCCACTACTTGTGGGGGGAGAGGGGGAATTTAATTTCTTTTATTTTTTTTTATTTTTTTTTTTAAAAAAAAATTTATTTATATATACACATCTTTCTCTTTTTATATATATATGTATATGTATATATGTATATGTATATGTATATATATATTTATACACAATTTTTTTTTGTTTTTTTTTTTTTTTTTTTTTTTTGTGTTTTTTTTTTTTTTTTTTTGGAGCGGGTGTTGGGGAGGTGTTCGCGCGGGATCACGACAGATATGGGTGATAAGGGTAATGTAAGGGAAGGATGGAAGGAAGAGGTCACAGGTATAGCCCTAAGGGTTGGCCTAGATAGGCAAGGGGGGAGGGGGGGAGGGGGGAGGGGGGGGCAAAATTATATCAAAGCACAGGTATCACGTATCACTTATTAAGCACAAGAGAAGGAAATGTACTTGAAGGTACATTTAAATGCTTTTTTTCCCTAGGTATATTCAAAAATTGTATACAAATTTTATTTTTTCTTTCTCCCTTTTTTCTTTTTCTTTTATATATGATGTTAAGGGCTTTTTTCTGTTTGATATGCCTGGATGGGTATGAGACCTAAAATGATAAATATAGGCTCCTGGAATGTGCGGGGGATGGGGGACCCAGTGAAAAAAGCCGCAATTTTCACTACTCTGGAGGGGTATGGGGTGGAAGTAATATGTATTCAAGAGACCCACTTGACTAAAGAAACAAAGTTAAAATTGGTCAATAAAAAAAAATATCAAAGCCAGTACCATTCTGTCCACTCTTCTTACTCTAGAGGAGTGAGCATAATGGTAAAAACAGGCGTATCATTTGCATGTATAGAGTCTAGAATAGATGAACTGGGTCGCTATATTTTTTTGCACTGTTTGATAGAAAAGGTACCATATGTATTGGCGAATATCTATATACCTCCTCCCTTTAAGATGGAGGTTTTGTATAAATTAACAGAATTTGTGGTAAACAAGGTAAATATTCCGGTATTAGTGGTTGGAGACTTAAATAACGTGCTAAATAGAACAATGGATAGATTTCCACCGGGGACACAGAGCCCAGGGGAAGGAGAAGGGCATCTAAGTCAATTTTTGAAAGAGGTTGGGTGGTGGGATATTTGGAGGGTGAAATATCCAGATATGCGGCAGTACTCCTGCTTTTCAAGTACATATTCTACATTATCAAGAATAGACATGGCCCTGGGAAACTGTGCAAGTCTACAGGCAGTTAGTAAGATATCCTACTACCCAAGAGGGGTTTCTGATCACTCTCCTCTGGTGCTGTCACTGAGTACAGGGAAAAAACGTCCTCCAAGTAATTGGAAAATAAGTCCCTTCTGGTTAGAAGTGATAGGGAAATCAGAAGAAATTAGTATCAAATTAAGGGAATTCCTGGATTTCAACACAGGGACAGCACCAGAGGGAGTGGTGTGGGATGCCCTAAAGGCGTTTCTTAGGGGTATATTGATCCAACAGGTAACTAAGATCAAGAGGAACTCTAGGGAATGGGAGGAGAAAATCAGGGGAGAGGTTCTAGAGGCAGAAAAGCAATATGTGGAAAATCCAACATTGACTAAACAACGGTTATGGCTGGAGAAGCAACAGGAATATAAGCTGGTGATCAACAAGAAAGTTGAAAATAAGCGCCTATTCCAGGAGCAGAGCGCTTTTTCTGAAGGGGAAAGTGTGGGCCATACTCTGGCCCTCCTAGCGAAAACTAATACGGCGCCCTCTAACACTCCTGCAGTTAGGACAGTAGGAGGTGGGATATCATCTGAAACATCGGTAATAGTGGACACGTTTGCAGTATATTATAAAGAGCTATATAGATCAAAAAAGGGGGAAGCTAAAGTGCAAATGGAAGAATTCTTTAGAGAAATAGGAACCCCAGTTCT